>NC_141003.1:32308340-32354599 GCF_052327205.1 Somniosus microcephalus
TCATATACACACACACATACACGCACTGCTGCATATACATACACACATAGCTACATATACATACACACATAGCTACATATACATACACACACAGCTACATATACATACACACATAGCTACATATACATACACACATAGCTACATATACATACACACATAGCTACATATACATACAAACATAGCTACATATACATACACATAGCTACATATACATACACACAGCTACATATACATACACACATAGCTACATATACATACACACATAGCTACATATACATACACACATAGCTACATATACATACACACATAGCTACATATATATATACACACACTGCTACATATACATACACACACTGCTCCATATACACATATACATACACACACTGCTACATATACATACACACATAGCTACATATACACATATACATACACACACTGCTACATATACACACATACACACTGCTACATATACATACACACATAGCTACATATATACACACTGCTACATATACACACACTGCTACATATACATATATACACACACTGCTACATATACATACACACACTGCTACATATACATACACACTGCTACATATACATACACACTGCTACATATACATACACACACTGCTACATATACATACACACACTGCTACATATACATACACATACACACACTGCTACATATACATACACACACACACTGCTACATATACATACACATACACACTGCTACATATACATACACACATAGCTACATATATACACACTGCTACATATACACACACTGCTACATATACACACACTGCTACATATACATACACTGCTACATATACATACACACACTGCTACATAGATATACACACACTGCTACATAGATATACACACACTGCTACATATACATACACATTCACACACCGCTACATATACATACACATACACACACTGCTACATATACATACACATACACACACTGCTTCATATACATACACACATACACACACTGCTACATATAGACACACACTGCTACATATATATACACACATACACACTGCTACATATACATATACACACATACACACTGCTACATATACATACACACATAGCTACATATATACACACACTGCTACATATACATACACACACTGCTACATATACATACACACACTGCTACATATACATACACACACTGCTACATATACATACACACACTGCTACATATACATACACACACTGCTACATATACATACACACTGCTACATATACATACACACTGCTACATATACATACACACTGCTACATATACATACACACACTGCTACATATACATACACACACTGCTACATATACATACACACTGCTACATATACATACACACTGCTACATATACATACACACACTGCTACATATACATACACACACTGCTACATATACATACACACACTGCTACATATACATACACACAGCTACATATACATACACACAGCTACATATACATACACACATAGCTACATATACATACACACATAGCTACATATACATACACATAGCTACATATACATACACACAGCTACATATACATACACACATAGCTACATATACACATATACATACACACACTGCTACATATACACACATACACACTGCTACATATACATACACACATAGCTACATATATACACACTGCTACATATACACACACTGCTACATATACATATATACACACACTGCTACATATACATACACACACTGCTACATATACATACACTGCTACATATACATACACACACTGCTACATATACATACACACACTGCTACATATACATACACATACACACACTGCTACATATACATACACACACACACTGCTACATATACATACACATACACACTGCTACATATACATACACACATAGCTACATATATACACACTGCTACATATACACACACTGCTACATATACATACACTGCTACATATACATACACACACTGCTACATATACATACACATTCACACACCGCTACATATACATACACATACACACACTGCTACATATACATACACATACACACTGCTACATATACATACACACATACACACACTGCTACATATAGACACACACTGCTACATATATATACACACATACACACTGCTACATATACATATACACACATACACACTGCTACATATACATACACACATAGCTACATATATACACACACTGCTACATATACATACACACACTGCTACATATACATACACACACTGCTACATATACATACACACACTGCTACATATACATACACACACTGCTACATATACATACACACACTGCTACATATACATACACACACTGCTACATATACATACACACACTGCTACATATACATACACACACTGCTACATATACATACACACTGCTACATATACATACACACTGCTACATATACATACACACTGCTACATATACATACACTGCTACATATACATACACACACTGCTACATATACATACACACACTGCTACATATACATACACACTGCTACATATACATACACACTGCTACATATACATACACACACTGCTACATATACATACACACATACACACACTGCTACATATACATACACACTGCTACATATACACACACACTGCTACATATACACACACACTGCTACATATACACACACACTGCTACATATACATGCTACATATACATACACGCATATCCATACGCACTGCTACATACACACACGCGCACCGCTACATACACACGCGCGCACTGCTACATACACACGCGCGCACTGCTACATACACACGCGTGCACTGCTACATACACGCGCGCGCACTGCTACATACACACGCGCGCACTGCTACATACACACGCGCGCACTGCTACATACACCCGCACAGCTACATACACATGCACACCTACATACACACGCGCACAGCTACATACACACGCACACCTACATACACACACACGCACACCTACATACACACACACGCACATCTACATACACACGCACATCTACATACACATACACTGCTACATACACACATATACACGCATATACACATATACATGCACACATATACACACATACACATACATATACACGCACACATGCACATATACACACGCACACACATATGCACACATACATATACACACATGCACATATGCACGCACACGCACATATGCACGCACGCGCATATACACGCACGCATACACATACATGCATGCATACACATACATGCACACATACATGCACGCATACACATACATGCACGCATAGACATACACATGCACGCGTACATGCATGCATACACACACACACATACGTACACGCACACATACGTACACACATACGTACACACATACGTACACACATACACATATACGTACACACATACACATACACGCATACACATACACGCATACACATACGTACACACAGACACATACGTACACACACACATACGTACACACAGACACATATACGTACACACATACACATATACGTACACACATACACATATATGTACACACATACATGTACATACACACATACACAATATAAATGTACACTGTCTCCAGGCATCTAATATATCAAAAGACAGAGACAAATAAAAAGACAGCCAAAGTTTGTGTGTCAAAGCTCACCCAGCAGTGCCCAGAATCCGACTGGATATTGAACAACTCAATTTTTTCTGCTTTACTAACCTGCCTACCAGATTATTCCAAACATTTATCACTTTTTTTTGACAACATTGACACAATTATGTTTTATTTTGACTAGGTATTGCACATACTGGCCTAGAAATAACTTCTGCCAGCATTTCCTTTCCATGATGACCCCATTCCAAATCCCAAGGATAAGGCCATTACCATATTAGGACTGAATACCAATGCCAAGCAGCATAACTCGGGTGCTCAACCAGCAGGGCGCTGCTCTGACAAGTAAGGCAAAACTGCCTCGCCTGGAATCTTGTGTGCATGCACGAGTGGGGAGTTGACGCCACGGAGATGTGAAGAACCGCTTTTTATACAGCACATTCATTTGTAATTGCCAAAATCAGGATTATGGCCCGTGAAGTTTGATGGGATTTTGTTGCCGTAATCTAGTAATGCTGTTCTGACCCCTCTGTCAACATATCGTTTTCTACGCAACACACTGGGGGTGAAATTGGGTGCCTTTGTGCCCCGTTAGCGCCCCAGGGAGCTTGAGTGCCGGGCTGATCGCGCTGGATCGCGGCTGCCTTGGTGGTCCAGGTAGGTACTTCTTAAATTGCAGAGCCTGCAGCGATGCCCTTCCCTTTAAGGGAGGGAAGGAGCCTTTGAATGCGGCAGTGCTGCATGGCCCAGTGTGCAATGCTGCTGAAGTCTCCGCCCCGCTCTCCGACGTTAGCGCCCCAAGTAGGAAGTGGCCCTCTTGGGGCGCTAAAACTCAATTTTGTGGTGCCTGCTGCTAAGTTAGCGCTCAGGCGATGTTAGCGCCCCAAAATGGTGAATACCGAATTTTTCCCCCACTGTCTTTAATTAGTGTTAAGAGAATCCAAGGGGAATGTGGCTAAACGTAGAACAGTTCTTTTATTCATCCTTTAGTGAATGCACTTACTTGGACTTTTACAACCATACTCGATTATAATATAACATTTTTTTAAATGAATTCTGGTGGTGGGAATCCACAGGAAGAGATCATTTCCATGGTGACTCACTGGTTTCTTGGGTGTGCAAAACTGTGCCGAACAGGTCAAAAAGGTCACTAGCCATCGCTGTTCATAAAAACAAAACAGCTCGTCAACAGAGTGATGGTGAATGACTGAAATATTACTGAACAGGTCGGAAACCTTACAAATAAACAAGCAGTAAGAATGTAGAAAAATAACCAATGAAAAATGAGTAAGCAACTTGCAAGCAGAAGAGGAACCAATGAAATTACGCAAAACATTTTTTTTAAATGTATTGAAATGCCATTTTGCTATGTCCGTGACCTCAGATATAGCACTAAAAATAAGTTTTGTAATGTAAAGCGCATAAAATAATTCATTAAAAATCTTATTTATAAAGTTGGCCATGCACTCTTGGAAATCAATCTTGTAGGTTCCCCGCCTCCACCCCCCCACCCTCCGCCCCGCCCCCGCAACCCTCTGCCCCCCCCCCCCTCTCCGCCCCCCCCCCCCCCCACGTGATTACTTTCTGGAGGGGCTGCGGTTCGAGTTTCCTCCTTTCCTGCGACTTGCTCTTTTCACCTTGCTATTCCTTTCAGATATTTTTAGGGCCATCGCAATTGTGAGGCAGATTAATTTTTTCACTTTAAATTTTTTCAATTGATTAATGCTTAGTTATTTGTAATGCATTATACATGGTAAATGCAGTTGCTTTTCTTTGTTAAATATGTATGTAACTGAAACAAATCTCAAATGCAGCCAGCCGAAAAAGGATTAAAATAAAAACAGCAAATTCTGTAAGAACTGTACCAATATTGAACTTTGCAGACAAGTTCTCAATAAAATTACTAAATTGTTAAGGAGGTGGTTTTATTTGCACTAGTGTTACACAGATATTTGGGAAAGGAAATTAATTTAGGGGTTATATTTCTTGCTCTCATTTAGTCATAAAAGCTCAGACTCAAAGCAAATGTGACAGTCCGCCCATTTAAAATTCGAGGTAAGGAGCGTCTGTGATCAGTTACTTTTGGAATTCAGTTAAAAAGAATTAAAAATGTATATTATTTTTGCTCAAAACATTCTAGTTTATGCCTCTAGCCATGAAGGAAATATAAGAGGAATTGTAAGGCAAAATATTAATGTTTACAGTAGTGTGTGAAATTTAAAGAAAAACTGTTGGTTAAAACAGGGAGTTGTAAGTTTGTGCTCTTCAGCTTATGTACTGTAAGTCATATATGATGGGCGTTACATAAATTAAAGATCATGGCTCGGATATTCCAATCCCTACGGGTGTGTATGTGCTGTGTACACACCCATAGGGACACCGGAAATGCCGGTTTCAGACATGCACAGCGCATGCGCTGAAAACCAGCATTTCTGATCTGTCAAGAATGCTCTTGACAGATCGGACGCCTGCCCTGGAGAAGGGCCTCTGCGGGCGGATAGTTCCGCTTTCTGGAGACCCTCCGCCCGCAGAAAACCCTTAGAAATCTTACGCCTGGTAAAAGCAGGCGTAAGGTCTGCTTTTACCAGAATAAGAGTGGGGAAAAGTTTTTTTTTTTTAATTCAGTCATTTATCATTTAAAAATACTTTTTAAAAAAGTTACATTTATTTTTAGCCCCATAAAAAACTTCAATTATTTTTTTCAAAGAATGTAATTGTTTAAAATTTAATTTATTGTAATTTCAACTAATTTTAAAAAGGTGATTTTTTTATTTTTTTATTTAAAGTTTTACTATGTTTTTTCATTGATCCCCATTCATATATTTGACAGGTCTATCTGTCAAGTGTATGAAGGGAGAGTCCCTTCTTTGATTGGCTCCCCAAGGCCCACATAATCCCAGGGACGCTTGCGAACGGCCTGTGCCCCTGGGATACCTGGGCCCTGCACACTTGGAGTTGGAGAGGCCCAGCATCGGAACTATATGCACTTCGGGAGCCCTCGGGTAAGTGCGTACATTTTTTCCAGATCGGAGGCCTCTGCACGCGGGAAGCCTCCGATCGAAAAATACGTCCCCATATAATATATAAAAACATCAGTGACTAAGAAACTGTCTGGATTTTTTGAGTATGATATCCTGCCATCTGATATTCCAGCTGGCAGCGTTGACCTGGCCTTGCAAAGACCGCCTATGCGGCTGACTCGTGTGTGTTCGAGGGAAAGGCAATGGGAAAGAAAAAAAAGAGAAAAGTAAATGAGTAGCTTGTGTATTAAAGGAAAATCAATGAGCTGCTAAACAATATCAAAAGTTCTCCTGTGGGTGACAAGCGCCAGATTTTGCAGTGCGAAATCAGAAGCAACTTTTCCCTGTGCCACATGCATGACCTTTCTGTCTTCTGCACATGTGCAACCTCAATGCAAAGTGCAGCGACACCTCTGCAGACAGCCATTTCCACTCAAAGCTTTTCTTTTTATTCGTTCCCGAGATGTGGGCGTCGCTGGCAAGGCCAGCTTTCATTGCCCATCCCTAATTGGCCTCGAGAATGTGGTGGTGAGCCGCCTTCTTGAACCACTGCAGTCCGTGTGGCGAAAGTACTCCCACAGTGCTGTTCGGGAGTTCCAGGATTTTGACCCAGCGACGATGAAGGATCGGCGATACATTTCTAAGTCAGGATGGTGTGTGACTTGGAGGGGAACTTGGAGGTGGTGGTGTTCCCATGCGCCTGCTGCCCTTGTCCTTTTAGGCGGTAGAGGTCATGATTGGGGAGGTGCTGTCGAAGAAGCCTTGGCGAGTTGCTGCAGTGAATCTTGTAGATGGTACACACTGCAGCCATGGTACGCCGGTGGTGGAGGGAGTGAATGTTTAAGGTGGTGGATGGGGTGCCGTTCAAGCGGGCTGCTTTGTCCTGGATGGTGTCGAGCTTCTTGAGTGTCGTTCAAGCTGAACTCATCCAGGCAAGTGCAGAGTATTCCATCACACTCCTGACGTGTCTTGTAGGTGGTGGAAAGGCTTTGAGGAGTCAGGAGATGAGACACTCGCCGCAGAATACCAAGCCTCTGTCCTGCTCTTGTAGCCACAGTATTTATGTAGCTGGTCCAGTTACACTTCTGGTCAATGGTAACCCCCAGGATATTAATGGTGGGGGATTCAGCGATGGTAATGCCATTGAATGTCAAGGCGCGGTGGTTAAACTCTCTCTTGTTGGAGATAGTCATTGCCTAGCACTTGTGTGGCGCAAATGTTACCTGCCACTTATCAGCCCAAGCCTGAATGTCGTCCAGGTCTTGCTGCATGCGGGCATGGACTGCTTCATTATCTGAGCAGTGTGAACGGAACTGAACACACTGCAAGCATCAGCGAACATTCTAACCGTATGATGGTAGGAAGGTCATTGATGAAGCAAGTGAAGATGGTTGGGCCTAGGACACTGACCTGAGGAACTTCTGCCGCAATGTCCAGGGGCTGAGATGATTGGCCTCCGACAACCACAACCATCTTCCTTTGTGCAAGGTATGACTCCAGCCAGTGGAGAGTTTTCCCCTTGATTCCCATTGACTTAATTTTACTCGGGCTCCTTGATGCCACACTCAGTCAAATGCTGCCTTGATGTCAAGGGCAGTCACATTCACCTCACCTCTGGAATTCAGCTCTTTTGTCCATGTTTAGACCAAGGCTGTAAGGAGGTCTGGAGCTGAGTGGTCCTGGCGGAACCCAAACTGAGCATCGGTGAGCAGGTTATTGGTGAGTAAGTGCCGCTTGATAGCACTGTCAACGACACCTTCCAGCACTTTGCTGATGATTGAGAGTAGGCTGATGGGGCGGTAATTGGCCGGGTTGGATTTGTCCTGCTTTTTGTGGACAGGACATATCTGGGCAATTTTCCACATGATCGGATAGATGCCAGTGCTGTAGCTGTACTGGAACAGCTTGGCTAGAGGCGCGGCTGGTTCTGGAGCACAAGACTTCAGCACGACAGCCGGGATGTCGTCGAGGGCCATAGCCTTTGCTGTATTCAGGGCGCTCAGCCGTTTCTTGATAACACGTGGAGTAAATCGAATTGACTGAAGACTGTCTTTTATGATGGTGGGGGCCTCAGGAGGAGGTCGAGATGAATCATCCACTCAGCACTTCTAGCTGAAGATGGTTGCAAATGCTTCAGCCTTGTCTTTTGCACTCACATGCTGGGCTCCACCATCATTGAGGATGGGGATATTCATGGAGCCTCCTCCTCCCGTTAGTTGTTTAATGGTCCACCACCATTCACGACTGGATGTGGCAGGACTGCAGAGCTTCGATCTGATCCGTTGATTGTGGGATCTCTTAGCCCTGTCTATAGCATGCTGCTTCCGCTGTTTAGCATGCATGTAGCCCTGTGTTGCTGCTTCCCCAGGTTAGAACCTCAATTTTTGGTACGCCCTTTGCTGCTCCTGGCACGCTCTTCTACACTCCTCATTGAACCAGGGTTGGTCCCCTGGCTGGATGGTAATGGTAGAGTGAGGGATGTGCCGGGCCATGAGGTTACAGACAGTGGTGGAATACAATTCTGCTGCTGCTGACCGTCCACAACGCCTCATGGATGCCCAGTTTGAGCTGATAGATCTTTCTGAATCTATCCCATTTAGCACGGTGGTAGGGCCACACCACACGATGAAGGGTGTCCTCAGTGTGAAGACGGGATTTTGTCTCCATGAGGACTGCGATGGTCACTGCTACCAATACTGTCATGGACAGATGCATCTGCGACAGGTAGATTGATGAGGACAAGGTCAAGTAGGTTTTTCACTCGTGTTGGTTCTCTCAAAACTTGCGCAGACCTAGTTGGCTGCTATGACGTCATGTCCCGGCCAGTAGTAGTGCTACCGAGCCACACTTGGTGATGGACATTGAAGTCCCCCACCCAGGGTATATTCTCTGCCCTTGCTACTCTCAGTGCTTCTTCCAAGTGGTGTTCAACATGGAGGAGTACTGATTCATCAGCTGAGGGTGGGCGGTAGGTGGTAATCAGCAGTTGGTTAACTTGCCCATTGCTTGACCTGAAGCCATGAGACGTCATGGGGTCCGCAGTAAATGTTGAGGACTCCCAGGGCCACTCCCTCCTGACTGTATACCACTGTGCTGCCACCCCTGATTGATCTGTCCTGCCTGTGGAACAGGACATACCCAGTGATGGTGCTGGAGGAGCCTGGATCATTGGCTGAAAGGTATGATTCTGTGAGTATGACTATATCAGGCTGGTGCTTGACTCATCTGTGGGGCAGCTCTCCCAATTTTGGCACAAGTCACCAGATGTTAGTGAGGAGGACTTTGCAGGGTTCACTGGGCTGGGTGTCTAAAGCTGGTGCCTAGGTTGATGGCAGGTGGTTTGTCCAGTTTTATTATTATTGTTTTTCATAGCAGTTTGGTATAGCCAGATTGCTAGGCCATTTCAGAGGCCAGTTAAGAGTCAACCACATTGCTGTGGGTCTGGAGTCACAGATAGGCCAGACCAGGTAAGGACGGCAGATTTCCTTCCGTAAAGGACATTAGTAAACCAGATGGGTTTTTATGACAATCCAGTAGTTTCATGCTCACCATTAATGATACTAGCTTTTTAACCAGATTTATTGCATTAACTGAATTTAAATTCCCCAGTTGCCATGGTGGGATTTGAACTCACGTCTCCAGATCATTAGTCCAGGCCTCTGGCTTACTAGTCCAGTAATTTAACCACTATGCTACCATAACTGCTCAATTTGTTTCCTGGAGCTCCACTAATGTGTCTTCCAACAACGTTCTTGATTGTTCCCCTTGAGCAATGCCACTGGAGGTGCTCTTGTTTAATTAAAATTCAAATTTTAAGATATTGTGATGACTGTTTGACTTCACTGTAAGGTAAATCCATGCTGCTATAGTGCAAGGGGATTAAAATCTGATGTTTTGCTAAAAACTATGAAGCTGGAGAAATCCTCAGTACTGAAACATTGCTTCTTCCCTTACCATTAAGCCCACATTATAGTTCCTTAGATTGACAGCTTTATTTCTGCTGACTTTGATTAGGATCAGCAAAGTTATTTGATGAGGTTTATTGAAATGGTGGACTAAGCACATATCTACTGTAAACCTTTAATCAACTCTGACATGCACTTACAGCCATGTGTAATGAGTAATAACCTTACATAATGAATTGCCCTTTCATGGATTAACACATTGGCCCAGTAATTCAGGTCCCAACGCGTGAGTAAGCACCGTGTACTCACATGTGGGCCCGATGGAATTGCTGGTTTTCAGCATGCACAGCGCATGCGCGGAAAACCGGCATTTCCTTTCCTCTGAACCAAGGGGTTCAGAGGTCGAATGCGTGCGCGCAGGAGTCTGCGCGTGCGCGCTGAAATTCCTTTTTTTTTATATACAGGGTTGCCCGTGCGATAAGGCCTCCAGTTTTTACGCGAGAAAAAAAGCAGACGTAAGTACTTAATTTTAAAAGGTAAGTGGTCTATTAATTAAAGTTAGAAATTTTTTTCCACAGGTTTATTATTTTTAAAGACTTTACAGTAAGGTAAGTGTATTTTTAGACCTGATTTGTTAAAAAATTATTTTTTTCAAAAATTTGAATAATTGTTTAAATTCGTTTTTTACAGTTAGTAATAGTTCATTTAATTAGTGGGATTTTTAAAAACTTTTATTTGAAGTTTAAGTACTGTTTTGGGCGCCCGGAGTTTTCATGAGTTTGACAGTTCTTACTATCAAACTCATGAATGAACTTTTGCAACCTCTGATTGGTTGCCCAGTGCTCATGTGATCCCATCCAGCTCATCTAACTACGCCGCTGGATCACGCAAGCACAACGCGCCGGGAGCTGAACCGGGCCACTGACAGGAAATCCACGCAGGGCCAGGCTTCAACTGTCGGCGCGCTATGTAAGTGTAGGTCGGGGGCTTGCACCCGCGGGAAGCCCCCGACACCAATTTCTGGGCCAATATCAACAGATTCCTGGACACGGCTGTCTGCAACAGTATCTGCCAGATCCCTGAGTGCAAAGTAGTTGAAATCACCAGCCTATTTCAGACCACATGAAATACTGAATGCTATTTGCCCCATTGAAATCAGTACAAAAAGATAATTTATTGTGGTTGTTACCATCATAATTAAGCACTTTTCATGCAATCTGCTTTCTACTTTGACTACACATAAACCAATTGCTTGAACATTAACTAAGACTGCTTTTTTCAATTATTGTGAACTTTTAAGAACACGGGAGTCCAATTTTAAAAAGTGCTCCATGACATACTTGTGATGTTACTTTGTTCCAAAAAAGTAACAAGCATGCTACTCAGATTATAGATGCAAACATGATAGCATTTGAATATTGACAATACAAAATATATTGAGATATAAGAAAGAAAGATACATTTTTTATTTATTATAGTGCCCTATCACTTTTCTCAGAAGCATCTCAATGTGCTTCACATACAATTAATTATTTTGCAATAACTTGTGCAGGCAAATACAGCAGCCATTTTGGATGATAGCATGACTGTACAAACAGCAATGAGATGAATGACCAGCAGATCTGTTTTGGTGATATGGCTTGAAGAAGGGACATTGACCAAGAGATCAGGAAAATTCCTAGCTCTCCCCCCAACGGTGTCAATGGATCTTTAAAGTCCACTGAAACAAGCAGGCAACGTTTCATATACATCTCGTTTGAAGAACAGCGCTGCATTGGTGTGCCATGTTGGCTTTAGGTTCATAAACTCTGACCCTACAAACTTCCGACCCAGAGACAAGTGTGGCCAACCAAGCCAGTTTATGACCCAACGAAGAGCCGCACCAGAAATTTAAACCAATTTTGCTCTTTCAAATGCTGATTGGTCTGCTGTGTACCACCAACTATTTTGTTTTCATTTCAGATTTCTAGCATTTGTGTTTTTTCTTTTCATAATTGATTCACCTCCTTGTAATCAACACTCTTTTTATAAAAAAAAAAAAAAAAAAAAAAAAAATACTGGCAGATACCAGAGGGGACTGAAATGAATAGAATGTGGTGCCATCCCAAAATTCAGTATGTCGTTATGGCCCTTGTGAGTTTACAAATGCCCTCTACAATCGAACACATCATAAGACAGACCTGCAATTGAGTACAAGTTGCAAACATTTTCAAAATCATTCTAATGTAACAAGATCTTCACCACAACTAACAAGTAAAATTTAGAAAATGTCTTCACCATTGTACCCGTGTCTTGTTTTGCTTTACGAAATGCCAGTATGATCCAGAAAAGAGCAGCTTTGATAATAACTACCCCAGACAAGGTCCCCCTCCAGTGCCTGATTGGCAGGCAGGCACCAAGAATTTTCAGTTCCAATTCTGAAAGACCGTTAATTTGCAAAAGTTACGGCAAGCTGCTGTTTGAATGTTCTAAGTTTGGAAGTCTCACATTGTGACTTCCCAACTGAGTTTATCAAATAAAAATATTACAGAAAATTAACTTTTCTCCTCTGCAAACCCCAATCTTCCTCACTTCCCACAGAGTAGAGAGTATATCTGTCTGCGGGAGAAGAAAAATAGCTGTTATTCACTACTTTTATCACTGTAGCTGTCAGTATTTTCTTGAGACCAATCCAATTTTCTATTCAATTCAAGGATTTTTCCCTTCACAGTTCTGTATACTTCTGATCCAAATAACACCAGACAATATAAATAGGTTATTTGAGAAACATCAAAACTAACTAATTGCTCAGGGAATAATGCACCACAAAAAAACTACTCACTTTCCATTTCTCTGACTACATTCATTTTTGATTTGTATGTTTTATTTGTTGCAGTTTCTGGTGAATACAGCTATTGGTGAAATTCCTGTGGCCTTGTTCAGTTAGTTGGAGGAAATGGTACATCTAAGGTGTGTTGCTATAACAGGCTGAAAGTGGTTACAGCACCACCTCTGCAGCAAAAAAGTCGGCTTTCTTGTAATATTGAAGCCGAAATTCCATAGTCCTTCCAATACAATCCTGCTGCAACTCTGGTGAGAGTACAGTAGGAGGATCAGGAAATAGGCTAGGAACCAGACATGCTGACATCCGGCCTTCCCACAAGGATTTCTGCAGCCTTTGTTGGGACAAAACCTCCATTTGCCCTCAATAAGGCCACTGACGTGGGTGTTCCTACAGCCCTTGCCTCTTAAGAGGCTTGGCGGATTTTCGGAGGCTGGTACACCGAGAAAAACTGGCCTCAGATCTTTATCTCAAGGGGTTGGAATTCAAAAGTGAGGAAGTGATGCTTCAGTTATACAGAGCCTTGGTCAGACCCCATCTGGAGCACTGGGTTATGTTTTGGGCACCAAACTTCAGGAAAGATATACTGACCTTGGAACTGGTACAGCACAGATTCCCCAGAATTATAGCAGAACCTAAAGGGCTTAAATTATGAGGCTAGGTAACATAAACTTGTCCTGCATTCCCTTGAGTATAGAAGGTTGAGGGGGTCAATTGAATTTTTCACAAGACTGAGATCCATAGATCTTTGTTAGGTAAGGGTATGGATTTTCCCAAACTATGAACCATCACTCGCCAAGAAACAGGGAGCTCAAGTGTTCAGTGATTACTGGTATGAAATGGCATTATACTATTCAGCTCTATGAAGCTGTGGCACTCCACCACCCACACATTAGAGCTTCAAAAATATTGTGCTGTAAATTCAATTCTCCTTTAGATCCCATGTCATAAATACACTAGGGTAAATTCACCAACCCCATGCTCCCAATGGGAAGCCACAGTCTAATTGAGTGCAGGTTGCAGATGAGATTACAACACTACTAAACTGTCAATTCTCCAACCCACACTTCCTTTGAACACGGCTCCCTGCTGGGAGGACTAGATCAGTGAATTTAGACAGAAATGCTTTCATCACTTGACATCTTCTTGAAACATGGCATTGCAACAGTCATAAAAATTATTATGCTACCCAGTGACCTCTGATGGAAAAGTGTACAAGTGTACTCTGTGGATTGAGACAAGATCAGGCTCCCAGCATGAGTCACTACATTAAGAGTGAACAAAACTGGAGAAAAGATTGTGAGCAAAATTCCACACATTCTAACTATTATAACCAACACAAATAATGTGAACGCAAGACTGTATTTTCACCTAACAAACACCTACGGTGCTTCACAGGAATTTGGGGCACCCCAAGCAGGAAGTGGGAGAGAGTCAGGTTTGTGACCAACGAGGCAAGTATTCCGGGGGCTTTTCAATGTGATGCAGCAGTTGCAAAGCAGAGACACCGCAAGGTAAAGCAGAGACAGAAGATGACACCACTCTCTCATTGCCTCTTAAGCAAAGACAGTTCTCCTACCGAAGAGGCACACCTACATGTGCATCAGGTAACGGAACCGGTGAGCAGTCTCAGATGTAACCCCACCTGCCGCACATACATCCCTTCCTCCTCCTCCACTTCTTCATCTTCTTCCAAGTAACATTAAAAAACAGGATTCCCATAGGAATGTGTATGTTGTAAATGATAAGTGATGCAACTAAAAGTATGTTGGTTAAAACTCTTGCCAAGATGTAGAAATATAATCTAGCACAAAAAGAGCAATGAAAAATACTCTGTACTACAAATCTGTACTTAAATTACAATTTCAAATTCTAGCACTCGGGGGCCTCCCTTTAAATGCTAAGTTCTCGTCAGCATCGAACGGCGCTCTCTGCCAGGTTCAATTTATACAGGCAAAACCATCGCACGGCACATTCCTGGCGAGAACCATAGGAAATTGGACAGACATTTACCTGCATATCATTAATAGTGATTTTAATAATATAATTAGGCCGTCTACTTCTCTTTCCCCAGAAGTACATGGTGGTGCATTACAGGTAGAGATTTAGAAATTGGGTTCTCTGTTCAATTTCCCTTTCCCAGTATCCATTCTGTAAAGATTGCCACCAGGGTTCACGATCAGAACATATGTCCTTTGATGTCTTACAGTCAGTCAGCCAACATGGAGGCGTTTGTGGTATTGAGGATGATGGAGAAGTAGTAATGTTGGGTGTCATTGACATGCTTATGAGAGCTAACATAAAGTTTATGGATGAGGTTGCCAAGAGGCAGAAGATAAATAAAGAAAATTGAGCTATGGATGGAGCTTTAGGTACATCAGTTGAAAAGAAAGAAAAAAGACTTGCATTTATATAGCACCTTTCACAATCATCGGACATCCCAAATGCTTTACAGCCAATGAAGTACTTTCTGAAGTGTAGTCACTGTTGTAAGGTAGGAAATGCGGCAGCCAATTTGCACACAGCAAGCTCCCACAAACAACAATGTGATAATGATCAGATAATCTGTTTTAGTGATGTTGATTTGAGGGATAAATATTGGCCAGGACACCAGGGATAACACCCTTGCTCTTCTTCGAAATAGTAAAGAATATGCACTGACTATGTTAAGACAGGTAGGAATGGAAATGTGGTGCCTCAATCCTGGAATAACAAAACTTGCTCACAAAGAAGCAATACTGCTTCCCAAGCCAGATCTCAATTACAATTTGAAAGCAAAATAGTGCAGATGCTGGAAATCTGAAATAAAAAAAGAAAATGCTGGAAGTACTCAGCAGGTCAGGCAGCATCAGAACTTCTGACGAAAGGTCATCGACCTGAAACGTTAACTCTGTTTCTCTCCACCGATGCTGCTTGACCTGCTGAGTATTTCCAGCATTTTTAATTACAATTCAAGTGTGCTTAAGCCTGTAGTCTCAGGTTTACAATTACAAAGCTGGCTTTTACTGAATCTCCGCTCCTCAGTGTCGAACCTCACTGATGGGAGAGCTGGCCAGAGGTAGACCTATAAAAATACAGGGTTAATTCTGTGGCCTGTGCTCGCATCCTTCAAGGCTCAATTGCCTTGCAAAATGAAACTTAAATTGCTATGGCTTTGTTGTCAGGATTCTTGGTATCAGCTGTACCCTCGACTCTATTTCATATTGTCATTTGACTGGATTATTATTCCCTATATTATGGGATGCGCATGACTGACTGAAAATGTTATTCAGAATGTCATTTAATCTGCAGTGGGTCAAGTATGGTGTTGAATGTTAAAAATATTAATTAATTACATATATGTAATAGGTAACTAGCAGTGATTTATACAGCAATAAATCAGCTGAGGAATTCCAATATCATAATATATGTGAGCAATGATGATAGCTAAACACTGATATTATTTTCTTTTCCTTCTCTAATAATTGTCCATCTGCATTCATCATCGCACATCTGGGAGGGTAGGCATTCGATCAGCCTCCTCTAAATTCCAATGCCAATGTTGCTTTATAACTAAGTAAATAGGAAGCACACAGAACCTAATAGACTGAATTATACCCAGAGTATAGAGCGAGTTGTCCCTTAAAGGAAGTACTAATGAGAAGATGAAGCAGTGGAACATGCAGCACAGCTATCAATAATTCAGGAAATAAACCAGATTACATAGCAATTTGTTGGGTTTGCAATGTCGGAATTTATCAGTGGAAGCTTTTATTTGTTTTAGGCCCTGTTGGAATCTTCTTTTACCCTACTTGTATTTTTTTCGCTCCTACATTACAACAGTGAATACAGTTCAAAAAGTACTTCATTGACTGTAAAGCGCTTTGGGATGCCCGGCGGTCATGAGAGGCGCTATATAAGTGTAAGTCCTTTTTAATGGACTTAACATTAAAAAAACACAAAACCCCCCAAAAATTAAGTTCATATGATTTTTTTGTGTAACTAGTCAATGTCCTGTGGCATGCACATGGGGAGTCAAGTGAAGTACTAAAGTGATGGAAGAGTGAGGATGAGAGGAGAAATTGGGGGGGGGGGGTGGGGGGAAGAGAAGAGAGGAAGGGGAGAGAGAGGAGAGGATGGAGAAGGAGAGCAGCGAGAGGGGGAGGAAGGGGAAAGGAGGAAGATGGGTAAAGGGGGACAGGAAATGGGATGGGGAGGGAGATAGGAGGAAAGTCCAGGACCGGCAAACAATCTGACTTTGGGGGGGGGGGGGGGGGTTACTGTGGGAGGAAGCACAGTCAGCAATAAATTTCAGTGGGAGGGTGGAAACTAAAGCCAGTAAATTCCCTCATTGAGGAGGGTTGTGGGGGCAAAAACCAATTTTACAGGGGAGAAGGGGCAAGACTTTTGTTAGAGAGCACAGTCCTGCTCAGGCCAGCAACTGATCACTAAAAAGGTGGTTCTTCAGTTTTCTGCATGGGAAAAATCAACAACTAGGAAGGGTTTTTTTGGGGCGGGGGTTGTTGGGGGGCAGAGAATGGGATGGAGGTGGGCTCACAATCTTACTGGTCGACAGCGTGATTAACATGGTGCTAACAGCAATTTTAAGATCATCCCAGGGAAGCGCCACTCTGCTCTGCTGTTGGAGCTAAAAATTCATTAGGGTTGGTGAGAATTCTCGATGATCTATAATCATCTATGGGTCGGGTGGATAGTGGTGGTCGGTGGGGATAGGCTTTGAGGGAGCTGTTTTGAAAGGTCCTATGAATCTATAAAAGCCCAATTAAGAGTGAGACCACACAGGCCACATAAATCAAGAGGCAACAGGAGGTCAACATTTTGGAGGGAGGAAAAGCAAAAGGGGTAAAAGTTCTGGGCTTGTAGGTGAGAGCCAGAGGGCATTTCAAAATTGGAGGCCATCGAGGTGGTCAGGAGAGGCTGCCACGGAGATGCTGCAGTAAGGCCTAACAGGTGATAATTAAGCGTTTTAAAAATAAAAAGTCTTCATAATATATCCTCCCCAAGACCAAAAAATGTATTGTTGCAATAGGTTTAGTTGCTTCTGATTTTTTTTTTTCAGTACTTGCTGTTTCCTTTCTGTTGAAACATAGCATCGGTTTAGATCTAGTGTTCGGGAGCTTGTCATGTAATGCTAGTTCACAAACAAAGCACAGGTGGAACACCTAATTATGTTGGAAACCCCCGTCACAGTGTCACCTACAGGTATAAAAAGATACTGCGTCCAAATGCTGACACCTTTCCTGGAGACAAGAAAATAAGAATTAGGAGCAGGAGTCGGCCATACGGCCCCTCGAGCCTGCTCCACCATTCAATAAGATCATGGCTGTTCTTCAACCTTAACTCTACTTTCCCGCCCAATCCCCAGATACCTTGATTCTGCTAGAGTCCAAAAATACTCAACGATTCAGCATCCACAGCCCTTTGGGGTAGAGAATTCCAAAGATTCACAACCCTCTGGAGTGAAGAAATTCCTCCTCATCTCAGTTTTAAATGGAGACCCCTTATCCTGAGACTATGCCCCCTAGTTCGAGACTCTCCAGCCAGGGGAAACAACCTCTCAGCATCTACCCTGTCAATCCCCCTCAGAATCTTGTATGTTTCAATGAGATCACAGCTCATTCTTCTAAACTCTAGAGAGTATAGGCCCAATATACTCAATCTTTCCTCATAGGACAACCCTCTCATCCCAGGAATCAATCTAGACGACCTTTGTTGACCGCTTCCAAGGCAAGTATATCCTTCCTCAGATAAGGAGACCAAAACTGTGCACAGTACTCCTGGTGTGGTCTCACCAAAGCCCTGTATAATTGTAGCAAGACCTCCTTGCTGTTGTACTCCAATCCCTCTTGCAATAAAGGCCAACATGCCATTTGCCTTCCTAATTGCTTGCATGCTAACATTGTGTTTCCTGTACAAGGACACCTTAATCTATCTGAACACCAACATTTAATAGTTTCTCACCATTTACAAAACATTCTGTTCTTCTATTCTTCCTACCAAAGTGAATAACCTCACATTTCCCCACATTATACTCCACCTGCCACCTTCTTGCCCACTCACTTAACTGGTCTATATCCCTTTGCAGGCTCTTTGTGTCCTCCTCACAGCTTACTTTCCCACCTAGCTTTGTATCATCAGCAAACTTGGATACATTACACTCGGTTCCTTCATCTAGGTCATTAACATAAATTATAAATAGCTGAGGCTCAAGCACTGAACCTTGCATCACCCCACGAGTTATAGCCTGCCAACCTGAAAATGACCAGTTTATCCCTACTCTCTTTTCTGTTCGTTAACCAACCCTCTATCCATTCTAATATATTAACTCCACCCTTATAAGCCCTTATCTTGCGTAACAACCTTTTATGTGGCACCTTACCGTATGCCTTTTGGAAATCTAAATATACTACATCTACTGGTTCCCCTGTATCTACCCTGCTAGTTGCATCCTCAAAAAACTCTAATAAATTTGTTAAACATGATTTCCCTTTCATAAAACCATGCTGACTCTGCCTAATCATATGATTTTCTAAGTGCCCTGTTACCACTTCCTTAATAATGGATTCCAGCATTTTCCCGACGACTGATGTCAGGTCAGGCTAACTGGCTTGTCGTTCCCTGTTTTCTCTTTCTCTCCTTTCTTGAATAGCGGGGTTACATTTACTACCTTCCAATCCGCAGGGACTGTTCTAGAATCTAGGAAAATTTTTAAGATCACAGCCAATGCATCCACTATCTCTGCAGCCACTTCTTTTCGAACCCTAGGATATAGGCCATCAGGTCCAGGGGATTTGTTGGCTTTTAGTCCCATTAGTTTCTCAAGTGCTTTTTCTCTACTGACCTTAATTACTTTAAGTTTCTCACTCTCATTAGTCCCTATTTTTGGTATGCTTTTTGTGTCTTCTACTGTGAAGATAGGTACAAAATATTTGTTTAAAGTCTCTGCCATTTCCTTATTCCCCCATTATAATTTCTCCTGTCTCAGCCTCCAAGGGACCAATGCTTATTTTTGCTACACTCTTCCTTTTACATAGAAGCTCTTAAAATCTGTTTTTATATTTCTTGCTAGTTTACTCTCGTATTCTATTTTCTCCCTTATCATCAATTTCTGGTCATCCTTTGCTGGTTTCTAAAGCTCGCCCAATCCTCAGGCTTATTGTTATTCTTCAAAAAATTATAAGCTTCTTCTTTTAATGTAATACTATCCTTGACTTCTTTAGTTAGGCACGGATGGATCACTTTTCCTGTGGAGTTTTTATTTCTCAATGGAATGCATATTCATTGAGAATTTTGAAATATTTCTTTAAATGTTTGCCACTGCTTATCTACCGTCATACCTTTTAATCGAATTTCCCAATCTACTTTAGTCAACTCGCCCCTCATACCTGTAGAGCATGACCATAGGGGTTTTCAATGTATTTTGAAATGGAATATTATGACCCATTCAGCAATTTTATTATGGCTGAATTAAATCATTAAAATTAGGGTTGGTTTAAAAAAGCAAAAATAAAAATGTTTCTGATATAAAATCCATAATTCACTGGGGAGCAGATCAGCTCACAGCAATAAAAGTCTCAATTTATAGCAGTAGTTCCAGTACTTCACATAAATAATACATAAATGATTTGGAATATTACAACACTCCTCTATAACAATATAAACGTAGGAGTAGGCCATTCAGCCCCTCAAGCATGTTTCGCCATTCAATTAGATCATGACTGATCTGTATCTTAACTCCACTTACCTGCTTGAGTTCCATAACCCTTAATACCCTTGCCAAACAAAAATCTAGCAATCAATCTCAGTTTTGGTTGACCGAGCCTCAACAACTTTGTGGGGGAAGAGAGTTCCAGATTTCCACTACCCTTTGTGAAAAGAAGTACTTTCTGACATCACCCCTGAATGGCCTAGCTCTATTTTTAAGGTTAGGCCCCCTTGTTCTGGACTCTCCCAACAGAGGAAACAGCTTCTCTTGATCTACCCTATCAAATCCTTCAATTGTTTAAACTCATCAATTAGATCACCCTTTAATCTTCTATATTCAAGGTAATAAAAGTCTAATCTAATTGATTAATTGGAATTAATTGAGCATTTATGCAGCAAGGATTTTTATACACCCTCCCAAACCAGTCCAACATAAAATCATAATTTCCTTAAATCATACACAATTTGATATAGATTTATGACAAACAGGATACCAAAATACAGAGCTTTAACTCAGTTTTGGTTGCTCCAGTTTTCAAACTGCAGATTGTACAGCACTGCAATTTAGTCCTACGTTTATGTAGTCAACATTATTATTTTCCATTTTGAAGTAATTCTGTAATTAATCACAGAACATATCTTGAATGTCCATCAAGGATGGGTAGAAATTTATTGACCCAGATTTTGCGGTCAGCGACGAAGGTGCTCACCGCTGACCTCGAAGAAAGTTGCCCACAAAGATCTAACAGCCTCAGTGGCGTTGATTTCACATCTCCTGATGTTCATTTGATTCGGATGCTAAGTCCAGGGGATCTCCAGTGTCCAGCAACAGTGATGTCATCAAGCTGGCTAAGCAGCCAATCACATTGAAGAATTCTCACAGATAACAAACCAGGAAGTAAAATGCACTGATTATCCTTCACTTTTTAAATCATTTTATAGAGAGCGAATTAAAGATTGGGACATACACATGGAATTAAGGTAGAAGCTGAAATATCAAATAATTTTTTTTTAAATTAAACTATGGAATTTTAATCATTCCACAAGTATAAAATTAGTCAGGGCCAGAACGGTTGTTCAGCAGTAGTTATGACTCAGTACCCCATTAAAAACCCAGTTACACCTCACTGAGCAAGGCTTAACTTTTTGGGGGTGTTTTTAAACAGCAATATTAGAACGTAAAAGCTGAAGTTCTCATCAGTTCAGTGATTTCAATTGATTGCCGGCTGAGGGGAGCTCAACTGTAGACAGCTCCCCATGGAGGAGCAGGGAAAGACTGATGCCAGCTTCTGGATTTATGCATTTAACTGCACATGTACGGACGCCACAAGTTGCTGTCAAGTTTCATAGTTGTAATACGGCGAATGTTGACAGTTTCGCCGTCATTACAACAACAAATTCTGGGCCATTGATTGCTACAGACACTTACAATACACTGTCAAGCAATAACTAAATATTGCATGTTCCACTTTTTAAATAAATAATGAAGTTCTTTAATTAAAAAACACTATTTTTGCACTCGTTTGTAAAAACATCCTTAAACTGTAAAATTAACACCAACATGTTTGAAGGTTTAAATTCTCCTCAGAGATGTTTTCATTTCTGATACCTCACTGACACAGATATTTAGATTTATCTAGTAATTCATCCCATTGCTGTTTTCAGACATTTGCAGGTTATTACTAAACACCTCAATATTAAGTTTCCACATGTGAGATTCAATAGCATCCGTGCAATTTTTCTTGTCAAAACATTTAAACAACAACTCTTCACTACAGCTTTGTAGATTTTAAAACACGTAGTAATAAAGTTCCTGGCTTCAGACTGCGTAAATCTTGTGCACGTGCATTTGTTCCAATCTTGCTGCTGGCACTCCAAATCTGTACTAAATACAGTAAATGATGTGAACTCCTACAACAGGTTCCTCAATTAAATGATCCTAAGTATGAAATTGTGTATGAAGAATTTTGGATGTGTTATGAGGGATAGTTTCTTAGTAGTGTAAATGTGCCACATTTCAGGGCCATTTATTTTGATCCTGGTGTTTGATATGGGGATTATGGCTTGGCTTCCACAAAACAGATTCAAACGGGTGAAGTCAGAAGGACTCGTTTTGAGTTGCAATACATTTGTACTCTGTGTAGAATAAATGATGCACTGTATAATGAGCACCCGACTTCTATTAAAAACTAACGGGTAAATTTGTCAATCCTGCACTCTTAGCAGGAAATCGTGCTCAAAGGAAGCATGGGTTAGAGAATTAGAGCTACAGTATCATAGTCTTAACTCTGACCTGTGTTCCTTTTGAGTACGACTCCCTGGTGAGAGAGTGCAATTAGTGAATTTATCCTGAAAGCTCCAAATTCGCACTTTGAAATTGACAGCCCACAAGAGACATGACATACAATTATTGCTAAAATTGCTTACATATTGATTAAAATTGTGTATAAAAAGGAACCATTTCTGAATTTAAATAAAAAGATATAGTTACATTGGCTCCTGTTCTCCCAATGCCTCAGATTTAAAATTCTCATCCATTTAAATATCTCCAGGGCTCTACCCCTCTCTGACCTATCTTTGTAACCGTTTCCAGTCTGACAAACTGCCCCTCCCCATACTCTCCATTCCTCTGGCTTTGGCCTCATGGTACCTTTCCCCACAACACCCCCCCGCCCCACCCACACCACCCCATTGACCCCACCATAGGCAAGCATGCTTTCAGCCACCTAATCTGATCAGACATTACATTTTTTGACTTATTTTCCCACTTATCCCGTTACCCCCATAATTCCATATTGGCGCATGTACCAACAACAACAACAACTTTATAACACCTTTAACATAGTAAAACATCCAAAATCTGTACACTCTCTGAAATTCCCTCCCTAAACCCCTCCATCTTCTCTTATAAACCTCTCCTTCAAACTCTCCTCTTTGGCCAAACTTCGCGCCCCCTCTACTTTGCCGTAGCATCCATTTTCCTTATGCCTCTGTGGAGCATTTTGGATGATTTTAACAAGTAAAAGGCAGTACATAAATACAAGTTGTTGTTGTTTGATCACTTTACCATGAAAAATACATTTCACAAAGCTTAATCAAACACAATTAATGTCTAATTCTGTTATATAATTTCAATTTAATTTATAACACATTATGAATATTAAATACAAGTGATACTGAACATTAGCATTTGCTTCTGTTGTATTTTTATGAATAAATTATGAAGCAAAGCATCTGGTACGTGCATTAGCAGTCAGACTTTTGACAGCGCAGTCCATTTCTTAGGCAGGTAATAAGATTAAAATGTTGGTGTAACAATTTTCTGAGTCAAAGACCCTCAGATATGGATAACATGTCTTTCTTTCATGTAAATTGCATCAATCTCTCCAACATATTTTTTCAGTTATATTTATTATTTCCACTGTATTCTGATAAAAAAAAGTTATGTAAAAGCAGATTTTCGGCAAGGACATGGCAATGTCATGTACAGATTTTGGATGTTTTACTATGTTAAAGGTGTTATAAAGTTGTTGTTGGTACATGTGCAAATATGGAATTATGGGGGTAACGGGATAAGTGGGAAAATAAGTCAAAAAATGTAATGTCTGATCAGATTAGAATTTGTTGATATATTTTTAAATTGAGTGCATCATCCAGGGTCAGATTTAGACATCTGGGCCTAGAAATTCGCTATCGCCGCGCCAGGTCTTTAGCGCCCGAAAGTTAGCGCACGCCCGGATTCCCGTAGCGCCCGCCTGAAATTCAGTTGCAGCGCCCCAAGACGGAGGCGGGCGCTATTGCAGGGTTTGGCCGCCTCCGCTTGGGGCGCTGAAAGTCAATTTCAGGCGTCCAGCTGCCGCAGCGCCACCCGATGCGGTGCGGCAGGCTGGGGTACTGCAGGCCTCCTCCTTCTCTTAAGGAGGAGCTGCCTGCAGCCGTGAGATCGCCGCTGGATTCCCCCGGCAAATGAGCCCGGCACCACGGAGAAGTGCCGGGCTCGCGGGGGTCAGAGACCAATGCCGCGGGGGGGTGGTGTGGGAGTCCGGGGAGGAAGGTGCGGCCAGGCGGCCGCCGGGAAAGCGGCCGGCCGCACCGCCACCTTTACGCCCCGGCCTCTCGGAGCTGCAAGGCCCCGTTTTACAAACGCTCTTTGCGGCCGCTACGGGAGAGGCGGCCGCAACTGAATTTGGGCGTCGGGCCGGCATCGCGTTGGAACCGGGGCGCTGCGCACACCGATGATGTCATCGGTGCCGGCGCAGCGCTACCGGCTAACGCCGAATTTCACCCAGAACTGAATTTCAGGCGCAACAACACTTCCGGCGCAAAACACCTCCTCAGGCGCTAAGTGGGCACAAACGCCACTGAATTTCTAGGCCCTGAGGTTTTGTGACATCAAACAATGAAATGCCAGCCAGCCTCCCGAACATGATCACCTGTAAATATTAATTCAGTCCTATACTAAAACATTGCCACATTACCATACCCCCTTCCCCCTCCCCCCATCCTCTACCACATGAAAGAAATTATTTATTTCTTTATAGACCCAAAAGCTCTCTCGCTATCCTTTCCCGGGCATTTCAAAAATAAACGCCAAACAGATTTCTGAGCAAAGGCTCACAACCGTCCCACAAAAAGACATGGCCCAAAAATCCTCGAGATCCAATTCCAGGGATAAGGCTGGGATCACCAGGGAGTTTGAAGGGTCAGTGGGAGGGCCCTTAATTTGCATACAGCAGGTGAGTGTCAGCGCCATTGCAGGCAAATCTCCACCACCTGTGACATAAGAAAACTACTAGGCACTTGGTCTGAGTATTAAACAAGGCTTTAATCAGCTGTTTTTCAACATGGAGATCTAGTTGTGTCCTTCACTAGTTCCTGTTAAAGAATGTCCTGCAAGCTGGGCCCATGCCCGAGTATTTATACTCTCCCTGGACAGCGCCACCAGCAGGCCGCCCAGTATTATTTCATAAGTAATTTCCACATGAATGACAAGATTCATGTCAACCTGCCTGCGTCATACAGCTAGAAACGTGTTGCCTGGGGCCAACCACCCACTCAACCCCGACCAGATTTCTCTCAGTGCCCTATCTACATTTTTGTTCTTCAGTGGCCCACTTACACCCATATGGAGGCTGGCACTCCTCGTCTCACTGGGCACACCAGCCTCTAGTACTACAGTGGGTCCCTGTGGTAAACCACTGTATTGTATATTGCCACCTCTGGGTGGCGCTGTGTATGGAGGCATGCCTCAGCTGACTCCACCCACCACTGTGTGGGTTTCGTTCAGACTTGTTCAGTCACTCACGAAGAAGCATGGTCTCTTCTTAGCTAATAAAAGCCTTATTCATCTCTTCTTTCGACTCATCATCTCTTCTTCGACTCATCACCTTTTATGAAGTAATTGATAAGCGTATCAATTTTATTAGCTAAAAGTTAAATGGCGACACCTGAGGAGCAACAACAGCAACGGATACAGCAGACATTGCTGAGAGCCCTCAGACCACCACGCCTGGACCTCGACCCTCAAGATGTGGGTGCATCAGCCAAGTTTGAACACTGGCTGAGCTGCTTTGAATCCTTCCTCGCAATCTCACAGGTTACAGAGGAGGATCACAAACTGAAAATTTTGACCGCCCAGGTGAGCCATCAAGTATATATGCTAATCCGGGACTCTAATACGTACGTGGCGGCCCTCGAGCTACTAAAAGGGCAATATACGCGCCCAGTGAACACAATTTACGCCCGACACCTCTTGGGATCCCGCAGGCAGCAACCGGGAGAATCGGTAGGGGCATTTGCACGGGCGCTACTGGCACTCTGCAGAGACTGCGATTGTAAAGCGGTAACGGCTGTGGAGCACGCGCAGGGACTCGCCTGTGATGCCTTCGTCAGGGGCCTCCAGTCAGACCACACCCGGCAGAGACTGCTAGAAAGCAAGGAACCCGACCTGAAGACGGCCATTGCCGTTGCGCTCTCGTTAGAGGAGGCCCACCGAAACCTCGAGGCATACCCCCGTAACGGCGCCGAGACATGGCAATCGAAACCGTGGGACACGGGACCGCCGCCCCCGGCACCAACCGCTGCAGCGACCCAACCGAGACAGCAGCCTCCGGTAAGAACTGCTTCGATGCCCAGTAACCAGGCCCAAAAATGCTATTTCTGTGGCCAGTTAAAACATCCCAGAGCGCACTGCCCAGCTAAGACAGCTACCTGCTCGGGCTGCGGGAAGAAAGGCCATTACACTAACGCCTGCAAGGGGAAGCCAGCCAGCAGCGCAGCGTGCGGGCCGTGGGAGCAGCCATCTTATCCGCCATTTTGTGTACCCCCGGCCGCATGGCATCCGCCGCCGTCGTATCCAACGCACTCAACCGCCATTTCGTCACCGGAACCGACCACCGTCTCGGCGGATGACTATAGTGACTCACTAAGCCACATACTGGCCTCCGTGACGCTGGATCAAGGCCACCCTCACCATCTATCCAGCTCCATGATGGATATCGCAGTAAACGGCCGCGCCACCAGTTGCCTGATCGACAGCGGGAGCACAGAGAGTTTCGTCCACCCCGACACGGTACGTAGCCACTCCCTCACGATTCTGCCAACGCACCATCGCATTTCTATGGCGTCCAAGTCCCAGTCAATGGACATCAGCGGCTACTGTGTGGTGACCCTGTCAGTAGGGGGCACTGAATATCAAAAATTTAAACTGCTAGTCCTGCCCCGTCTTTGCGCTGCCGTCCTGCTAGGGTTGGATTTTCAGTGCCACCTTAAGAGTGTCACACTAGCATACGGTGGACCCCTCCCCCCACTCACAGTCTGCAACCAACAACTTTTAAATCGCCCGCTGCAAACCACCTGCAGCCTTTCCACATTAAAAGTCCCCCCCCCTCCCCTGTTCGCTAACCTCACCCGCGACTGTAAACCCATCGCTACCAAAAGCAGGCGGTACAGTGCCGGGGACAGAGCTTTTATCAGCTCTGAGGTGGAGCGGCTCTTGAAGGAGGGCATTATCGAAGGTAGCACTAGCCCCTGGCGAGCCCAGGTTGTAGTCGTTAAAACCACTGCAAAACGCCGCATGGTAATCGACTACAGCCAAACCATAAACCGGTACACCCAGCTGGACGCGTACCCCCTCCCTCGCATATCTGATATGGTCAATCAGATTGCGCAATACAAAGTATTCTCCACCATCGACCTTAAGTCAGCGTACCACCAGCTGCCCATCCGCCATGAGGACCGCCAGTATACTGCCTTCGAGGCAAACGGCCGCCTCTACCACTTCCTTAGGGTCCCCTTCGGCGTCACCAACGGGGTTTCGGTCTTCCAAAGGGAGATGGACCGAATGGTTGACCAGAACGCGCTGCGGGCAACCTTCCCCTATTTGGATAACGTCACCATCTGCGGCCACGACCAGCAGGACCACGACGTTAATCTAGCAAATTTCCTCCGTACGGCCCAACGGCTGAACCTAACGTACAATAAGGAAAAATGTATGTTTCACACCAAGCGCCTGGCCATCCTCGGCTGCGTGGTGGAGAACGGAGTCATCGGGCCCGACCCCGACAGAATGCGCCCCCTAATGGAGCTACCCCTTCCCCACTGCCAAAAAGCACTGAAGAGATGCCTGGGGTTTTTCTCCTACTACGCCCAGTGGGTGCCCCTCTATGCAGACAAAGCCAGGCCCCTCATCAAAGCCACCTCCTTCCCCCTGACACCAGAGGCGTGTGCAGCCTTCACTCTTATCAAGAACGATATCGCGAAGGCCGCAATGCACGCGGTGGATGAGTCCATCCCCTTCCAAGTGGAGAGCGATGCCTCCGACTTCGCCCTAGCCGCGACCCTTAACCAGGCGGGCAGACCCGTGGCCTTTTTCTCAAGGACCCTCCAGGGCCCTGAGACGAGACACTCCTCCGTCGAAAAGGAGGCCCAGGCTATTGTAGAAGCGGTGCGTCACTGGAGGCATTACCTGGCCGGGAAACGATTTACCCTGCTCACTGACCAGCGTTCAGTAGCTTTTATGTTTAATAATAAGCAGAGGGGTAAAATCAAGAACGACAAGATCTTGAGGTGGAGAATCGAACTCTCCACCTACAATTATGATATCTTGTATCGGCCAGGGAAACTCAATGAGCCCCCAGATGCCCTATCACGTGGTACATGCGCCAACGCGCAGAGTGATAGGCTGCAGTCCCTCCACAATGACCTCTGCCACCCGGGGGTCACCAGGTTTTTCCATTTTATCAAATCCCGTAACCTGCCCTACTCCATCGAGGAGGTCAGGACCATGACCAAGAGCTGCCAAATCTGCGCCGAGTGCAAACCGCACTTCTATAGGCCGGACAGAGCAAGCCTGATCAAGGCCACCCGCCCCTTCGAACGCCTGAGCGTCGATTTTAAAGGGCCCCTCCCCTCCGCTGACCGCAATGTGTACTTCCTCAACATAGTTGATGAGTACTCCCGTTTCCCCTTTGCCATCCCTTGCCCAGACATGACCAGTACCACGGTCATCAAGTGTCTGAATGACATCTTCGCTCTGTTCGGGTTCCCCAGCTATATACATAGCGACAGGGGCTCATCGTTCATGAGCGACGAACTTCGGCAGTACCTGCTAACAAGAGGTATCGCCACGAGCAGGACCACCAGTTACAACCCCCGGGGGAACGGCCAGGTGGAAAGGGAGAACGCGACGGTTTGGAAGGCAGTCCTCTTAGCACTAAAATCTAAGGGCCTTCCGACCTCCCGCTGGCAGGAGGTCCTCCCTGCAGCGCTTCACTCCATTCGGTCACTGCTTTGTACTGCCACTAATGCGACCCCTCATGAGAAAATGTTCGTTTTCCCCCGGAAGTCTACATCGGGAACCTCGCTACCGGCATGGTTGACTTCTCCTGGGCCCGTCCTACTGCGGAGGCACGTGAGGACGCATAAAACGGACCCCCTGGTCGAGCGGGTGCACCTCCTACACGCCAACCCCCAGTATGCCTGGGTGACATACCCAGACGGGCGGGAGGACACGGTCTCCATACGAGATCTCGCACCCTCGGGTACCCCTGAATTACCACCGTTATCCCCCTTACCACCGTTATCCCCCTTACCACTGTTATCCCCCACCACCCCTCCCAACCCAACCCCTGCAGACGGCATGCCAAAGCCCCAGGAATCTTCGCCAACCACCCAGACACCAGACCCGACGTCGGATGCTGCAACACCACCGCCGCCACCACGACGATCAGGACGTCAGACAAGGCCTCCTGATAGACTTAACTTGTAGTACCCTTCACCCCGCCGGACTTCACATTAAACAAGGGGTGAATGTGGTAAACCACTGTATTGTATATTGCCACCTCTGGGTGGCGCTGTGTATGGAGGCATGCCTCAGCTGACTCCACCCACCACTGTGTGGGTTTCGTTCAGACTTGTTCAGTCACTCACGAAGAAGCATGGTCTCTTCTTAGCTAATAAAAGCCTTATTCATCTCTTCTTTCGACTCATCATCTCTTCTTCGACTCATCACCTTTTATGAAGTAATTGATAAGCGTATCAGTCCCTTACCAGGCATTCTGGAAAATCCCAGAAGTATGGCAGAGAACCAAATGGGTTTCCACTATTCTCCTGCAAGAGTTACAGTGGGAGATGGGTGGAACCCCACGGATTTTCAGGGCCTTTAAGCCTGCCCAGAAAACCCCCCTGCAATAACCAGCAAACTGCTCCACAATGACTTCCCCGCACCCACTTCCCCCAGAAAAGGAAGAAACTCCAATAAAAATGAACTTTTAGATTTCTCAGCAACTCCCAATAGTCACTCATTCACTGACATTTCATCCTCCAATCCCCACCGGTCTCTCTATCCTTAACTGAACACGCTCTGGGCAGTACTCAACCAACACATATCCAAATTATTCTTTTCCCTGAAACACTAAGCAGCAGACTTCAGATGCAGAGCATTTTCTCTGTGGTTCTGCATAATAAGAATAAAATACCACCAATGCCAGCTTTACAATTTGCACGACTTGAAACAGATAATGTGCTAATCTCTCCCACACCCTTAAATCTAACCCTGATGTATTCATTAAAATGCCAGTTCTGTCTGGCCAATTAACAATTTCTATGTTTCTTTCCATTTAATTCTGTGGTGTTTCATGTTTCACTCCAATGCTCATTTAGGTTGTGGCATTCTCAACTCAGCCTTATTACCATGGAAACAATTCTGTAGTACCATACAGTTTAAATCAATGAAGACAATGCAATGCTATAATATGCACAGGATATGCTGTTTTACCTGTAACATGCAGAGAAATAAATCCCAATATCAGTGTAATTCAAATCAAGTGGTACAATAGCACTTTACTTCAAATTACTTGATTCAATTACAGGAGCTTGCAATTCATCAATGTCCACCATGACATATACGGCTAGGAAAAATAAAGCTGTCCACAACTCCATCTGAATATATACAGTATTACATAAAGTAGGACTGAATGTGTTTAAAGGACTTAATACATGTTCAGGTTCAGGTAACAATGATAAATCAAACTTCATTCTACTGATTTATGGTATCATCTGAATTCATCAAATATATTGTTGGTTTTTAATACACGACAGTTTACGTGTAATCCTCCAGTGAGTCAAAAACATGAGGTTTATTAATGTCACCAGAGCATTTTTCTCTCAGTCTTGATCAGTGCTATAATTATACACGTAACTTTTATTTTTTGAAACATCTACTGAATGTGAATGATAGAACCTTCATTAAGCAAGAACCTTCATTAAGCAAGGATCCGCTCGTGGCAAAAAATCCTCACTTGGGATGAGCACACGGTCACAAAAATTGGGCATGTAGCGATTTTGCAGAAAAGAAAATGGGGAGGCACAAGGAAGCTGGGCTGGAGACCAGCGCTAACCTCTTTTGAATTAACAAATCAAATTTAACTAGCCTCACATCGGATTTCTAGTTCTTCCCGCCAGCTGCACCCTGATCATGTAGGTTGCCCATATAAAATGGGTACACAAGTATTTGGCTGGCCTAGCTTGCAAAAGTGGGCTTCTTAAAGCTAGTCATCAGGTTTGAAAATGGGTTGGAATTATTTTCATTGTTGTTTTCTCACTTGTCTTTGCTGCATTCTACTTACTACAGTAATTTCTGCTGCTCCGGAGGACAATGTTTTTGTGTGGTACAGCTTATTTCCCAATTGTTTTCCTACAGTACTCTTGCAACAGCAATCTAACTCACAGAAAATAAAATACTCAGGATGGGAATTTCTTTAGGGTTTACAAAAGCTCTCCACAATTTAGAAGAGAGAAGAGAGTTTATGGTCCAATAAAGGCAGATGTATCTACACCTGAAGTGTTGGGTCTGCACCCATCCTTTACCCAAGACCTGCATTTACAGACCCAAGCAATTCTACCAGGCCACTCAAAGATCTGTGCCACTTCCACTTTAGAAGGCAGGCGGTCATAGAGCTATGCCATTTCCTCCAAGCAGACTTGTAGACAGCCTTTACTATAGGAACAGCTCTTCACACAGCTGGTAACATCACCACTGCATAAAGCTTTTATACTGTTAGATCCTTCCAAGCAACACAGGGAACATCAGTCAAATCAGCCTGTCTGCTGTTCACAGTTGCGTCAATCAAGAGGCACAATGTTTGCAAGGTGCTGTATCTTCATTATTTTCCGTTTAGGAAGGAGGTATCAGCTGCATAGAGCACAGAATTTGACTGGCTGACAGGGTTCCTAAGAGTGCAGGGCATAGTAGATGGCACTCATGTGAGCATTCTAAATCCCTTGTGGTGCAAGTCCATACCAATGCAGCATACATCTATTCTGGTGGCAGTATCAACTCTGAGCATACCTTTCAACATTTAAGTATCGCACTGCCCCGCAGCTTCTTGCCAATAAAATCAGGTGTTGAAAAGGTGCTATTTTGGCTCCATACTTTGCATGTCACCTCCCTGAGGGTGTGGAAGGTCAACAAGCTCAGTTTGTCATGCATACCAAGCTCCACTAGTAAAAACCTGCCCAAAGCTGAGTGTATTTGCCTTGGTATTCCTCCTCGATACCTGAAAACTTCGTTTGCATCCACTGCCAGGTTGCCCTGGGAAATTGCATTAACTTGCTCTACTGCCTTTTTCCAAGGAACTTACACTTGATTTTTCATGGGACTGTGGCCTTCTGCTCCAAAGGCCTTCCTTTGTCACACCTCCTGCAACAGGATCCCCAAGGTGCCATCATTTTTTAAAAAGGGGCCGGGGGGGGGGTGGTGGGGGGGGGGGGGGGGAGTGTAGAGGAGGAGAGCTCACTGCCCATTTCTTTTTCCCTATTTATTGTTGACACCAGCAAGCAGAATTTTTTCTCTTTGTCTTCAACAAAGTTTAGTATTATGTCCGTGTGTAATTGAGACACGGACTGCAGGAGTAGGTTACAACAGGTGTTTACTGAGTGGAGACAAAACTGGAACTACTATGCAAAGTTACTGCACAGGCTTATATACAGGGGTGGTCACTACTGGTACTGCAGTATACAGGGGCTGCAGAATATAGTTCCTTCTGCAAAGTACATACACTACAATTCCTCCCCTTTTAGCTAAACAGTACATAACATTCGATTAAGAAGTAAATAACATATTTACAATTACAGTTGCTAGATACATTAGCTGAGGTTAAGCAATTATAAGTTCAGTCTTTGAGGAGGCTTCCTGATTCTGTCTGGATAACACCTCTTTGGGGTATCCAGTTCTTCTGGCAAAGTTGATTCGGGATCAACATCATTGTTTGGTTCGTCTGCTTCCAATATCACCGATTCTGAGGTAGATGCAATTGGTACTTCGGTTTCATCACCAGGTGTATCGGATCGTGGTGTGGAATTGACATTTTCCAGTGACTCTAGAATCTGGTCAGCATGGCGTCTTACAATGCTCTCTCCAACGTCCACGGTATACATTAGAGGTCCTTGCCGTGTGCAGATCGTTCCTGGCTGCCATTTCTCTGTGCGGTAGTCCCAGGCCAAAACTGGTTGACCTATCTTGAAACTCCTGGTTGGCCTTTCATTCATATTCTGAAACTGCCTGTTCTCCACATCTCTTCTGATGTTTGGCTTAACCAAATCCAAGCGGCATCGTAGTCTTCGATTGAAGAACATCATGGCTGGAGTTTGGTTGATAACTGCATGTGTCGCATTCCGGTAGGCAAACAAGAAGTTATCCATAGAAGTTATCCACCTTGTGTTGTAGGGGTATGTCTTCATTACACATTGCCTTGATAGCCTTCTTGAATGTTTGAACGAACCTCTCAGCCAATCCATTGGTGGCTGGATGATGTGGGGCGGATGCGTAATGCTTAACACCATTGTTCTTTAAGAACCTCCGGAACTCTTCAGACACAAACTGTGGTCCATTGTCGGAGCAAATCTGTTCAGGCAGCCCATTTCTGGCGAATATGGTTCGTAAGACTGTGATAGTTTTTTCTGTGGTGGTTGAGGACATTTTTATTACCTCTGGCCACTTTGAATGTGCATCCACCGCAATTAGAAACATCGAGTCCATAAATGGACCAGCAAAATCAATGTGTACCCTTTGCCATGGAGATGAGGGCCACTCCCATGGATGTAGAGGGGCTTGTGGTGGGGCGTTTTGGACCTTCTGGCATCCTATACAGCTCTTGGTCATCTCTTCGAGTTCTCTATCGATTCCCGGCCACCACACAAACGCTCTGGCTAAGTTCTTCATTTTTACCCCTCCCAGATGACCCTCATGAAGCTCATTGAGCACTCTATCCTTCAATTTGGGTGGAATTACTACTCTGGATCCACACATCAAGGTTCCTCTGCACACTGACAGCTGTTCTCTTCTCGGCGAGAATGCTGGCAACAGTGGTTCGCCATATGCTGGCCATCCCTTCACTGTTAAATCATAGACCCTGGAGAGTGTCGGGTCATTTCGTGTTTCCTTTTCTATGTTTGCATTCGTCACAGGTAGACATTCGACTATGGTCGAGTGGAATATCTCCACAGGATCCACTGCAGGCGTTTCTTCCACCGTCGGCAACGGTAGGCGCGACAATCCATCAGCATTCCCATGCTGTTTAGTTCCTTTGTACGCGATGTCATATTGGTGTGCCCCTAGGAAAAGGGACCACCTCTGTAGCCGTTGTGCTGTCATTATCGGGACGCCCTTCTGAGGGTTGAAAATGGAGACGAGAGGTTGATGATCAGTTAGTAGAGTAAATTTCTGACCGTGCAGGTAGTGATTGAACTTCTTCACCCCCCATACCAGGCTGAGGGCCTCTCTGTCAATCTGGGCGTAGTTACGCTCGGCTGAAGTTAACGAGCATGACGCAAAAGCTATCGGCCTCTCTGAACCATCAAGGAATTTATGTGACAGTACCGCTCCAATGCCGTAGGGAGACGCATCACACGCCAGTCTTATCGGTAGTGATGGGTTGTAGTGAGCCAATACTTCTCTTGAAGTGATTAGGTCTTTACTCTTCTGAAAGGCCCGCTTACATTCATCGCTCCATTTCCATGCTACTCCAGTTTGTAGTAGGGCGTTCAGTGGGTGCAGAATTGTCGACAAATTCGGCAAAAACTTATGGTAGTAATTCACCAATCTGAGGAATGACCTCAGTTGCGACACATTTTCAGGCGCTGGAGCCTTAACTACCGCTTCAATTTTGTCAGGGGACTTATGTAACCCCTCTTTATCAATCACGTGGCCACAATATGATATCTGTTTCTTAAAAAACTCGCACTTGGGGCGATTGGCTCGTAGCCCATGTTCTCTTAGTCTAATGAGCACCTGCTCTAGGTTGGCAAGGTGTTCACTGTCATCTTCACCTGTCACTAGGATGTCGTCTAAGTAACACTGAGTCCCCGGAATCCCTTGCAGGACTTGTTCCATCGCTCTTTGCCATATCGCCGGAGCTGATGCTACTCCGAATACCAGTCGATTATACTGGTAAAGACCTTTGTGAGTGTTTATCGTGAGATACTTCCTAGAGGATTCTTCAACCTCCATCTGCAAATATGCTTGTGCTAGGTCAATTTTTGTAAAACGCTTCCCTCCAGATAGTGAGACGAAAATATCTTCTATCCTCGGGAGAGGATGCTGCACTGTGTGAAGGACTGGGTTCACCATCACCTTGAATTCCCCACAGATGCGGACCTTCCTTGGCTCCTCAGGCTTATTATTTAACGTTTTCTTCATGACAGGAACGATGGGTGTCGCCCACTCGCTCCAGTCTACCTTAGATAACACGCCTGCATTCTCCAGATTCTCCAGCTCCGCCTCGACGGCTGGGCGAATTGCATACGGTACCGGTCTTGCTTTGAAAAACTTGGGAATTACATTCTCTTCTATTTTTATCGAGGCGGTTACGCCTTTAAGAGTTCCCAGTTCTTGTTGAGATACCTCTTTGGCGTTAGCTAAGATTTTTGCCAATCGTCCAGGTGTGACGTCGTCATCCTTTTTACCAGCCACAGTCAGTGCCTGAATGGAGTGCCAGTCTAAACTTATCTTTCTGATCCATTCACGTCCCAATACCGGTGGTCCACCATCTTGCAGTATGTACAGATAGAATTTCTGTATTTCCTTGCCGTTGTATTCGACAGGCACCCTTATTTTTCCTCTGGGGTATACTTTCTGCCCCGTATACGTCTTCAAGACAATGGATGTCTCTTTCAAGGGTATGTGTGAGAATAGCCACTCGTAGTCTCGTCGATTCATGATGGTCAGAGCTGATCCTGTATCCAATTCCATTTTGACTTGGGACCCTGCTATCGTGAGGGTGACCCAAATGGTTCGGTGATCCTCTTTTGCGATTACGTTGTGAAGTATGAGACAGCTTAGTCTCTTGTTCCCGGATTCACTATCGCTCTTCTGGTCTTCGGAACTACTGTCCGTCATCTTTTGTACTGTCCTGTACTGTTCCTTAGGAGCCTTTTTGTTGTTGTTAGTCTTCTTTCCAGACCTGCAAACTCGTGCAATGTGTCCCATCTTTCCACATTGCCTGCATATTTTGTCCTTGGACCAGCAGTCCTTCTGGTCATGGGTTGTTCTGCCGCAGCGATAACATTTTTCAAACCCCCGTGTCATTTCATGGGTGCCGTATTCTTGTGGCTTTTGCTGTATTTCCGCAGCTCCCCTTGCTGCTGCTTCGTACGATACTGCCACGCTGAAAGCCTTATCTAGCGTCAGCTCTTTCTCTGAGAGTAACCTCTTCTGTGTTCCTTCACTCAGGAGTCCACAGACAAATTTGTCCCGTAGGGTATCTGCCAGTCCAGCTCCAAACTGGCAGTGCTTTGATAGCTTGCGTAGTTCCGTAAGGTAATCAGCATTGCTCTCCTCTTTGTGCTGATTTCTCTTGTGGAATTTAAATCTTTCTGCTATCAGCAGCGGTGTAGGATTTAGGTGTTCCTGTAGGATATCAACAATTTCGTTAAAACTCTTCGCCATCGGTTTGGCTGGAGTGATCAGGTTCCACAATAGGCCGTACGTTCTTGCGCCCATTAAGTTTAGTAGTACCGATGCCTTTTTCTCATCGGTTACTTCATTTGCCTTGCAATATACTTCGACTCTTTCCACATACGTGGTCCAGTCTTCTATTGCATTATCGCAGGCAGTGATATTGCCAGTCTTCGGCATCTTGGAAATCTAAGATGGCGCCTCCCGCGCTTTGCCTTCTTCCCCGATTGAACAAAATGGCGCCTCCCGCGCTTTGCCTTCTTCCCCGCTGGATTAAGATGGCGCCTCCCGTGCTTTCTGTCTTCTCCGCTGCTGCTAGCGGTGTTACTGGCGTTTTTATGCCTTGATGGCGACACCCTATGGTCTTCGCGCACTTCCTCCCCCGCACTGCTGCTAACGCCGCTCTCCGTGGTCCCCGTGGCAAACTGCAGCTCCTCGCGGCTTTCTGCGCTTCTAATTTCTTTTAATGTCCCGTCATCAGAGCAAACCCTCCGGGACACTTTCCTCCCTCTTCTCGGGTCTGTACGCTGCCCGGCTTCGTAGCACCGGCCGCGCCCTGTGTGCTCCACCCTCTCTCTCTCCTCTTCCCGACAACGCTGCTCGGCCCCGTTGAAAAGCCACCCGATCGAGCTCTAGCCCGCCGCAGCCCAGGAAGGATCAGTGTACTACCTGCCACCAGCCCGATTAGCTGGAACACCATAGATAACCAAGCCCCGCTCTCGACAGCCTCTCCTGCAAATCTTCAACTCAGATGAATCAGAGGCGGTTGTCCACGGTCGACGCCCGTTTCTTCTGTTTGGTTTTTTTTTCTTTCTTCTTTCTGGCCTCGACCTCCAACAACTTCGCTTCAGGGATGGATCCCCATGAGGTGGTGCAGAACTGTAGGTAAGTTCGGATCTGCTCGTCGCCAGTATTATGTCCGTGTGTAATTGAGACATGGACTGCAGGAGTAGGTTACAACAGGTGTTTACTGAGTGGAGACAAAACTGGAACTACTATGCAAAGTTACTACACAGGCTTATATACAGGGGTGGTCACTACTGGTACTGCAGTATACAGGGGCTGCAGAATATAGTTCCTTCTGCAAAGTACATACACTACATTTAGCAAATAAAAATTACCCTCTGCTTTAATAGTGAGCAGCAGCCCTTCAACAGCTGCTGAGTCACCAGATTTCCTGCCTTTGCCAATCAAGCTGCTAGCATGACTCTCTGCACTCCTTTCTCATCCATATGGAGTATATAAAAAAAAAAAGAGTATGGGCTGGCCTCAAAATCCAACAGAGCCACCCCCCTTTGCACTACCAGCACATACCTGCCTGCTGCTGATGGATCCGGCCACAACCACGAAAATTGAGGCTTAATACTATGTGAATGACATTAAGAAATTAAAATTTAAAAATTCATTAACTGTGACATAATCTGTCTGGTTTACCATGGATATCTTTTGCGCTCCCGCCTATAAATTTTATTTTCAGTAAACTATAAAGCGAACTGTTGTATTATTTACATTCTGATTCTTCCTTACATTAAAATGTCTAGTTACATTATGTGGACATGTATCACTTGTGATGTGCTTGGCGTGATACAAAACTATACACATTTTATCCCTCACTACAGACACACACACTCTACAGGTGTGAAAGAAATGCTGTCATTTAAAAATATAGTTTATTATTCTGTCATTTAAAAAAAAATACTTGCCAGAAAAGAGATCTAAACTTTTCCAGAACAAATGTATAACAAAATGTTATAGTAACTTTGAAGAGACAATGTATAGTATCATTTATTGGGGTAGAGTTTCCACTCAGTTGCGCTGGTTTTTTCATCGCATTTCGCCCGAAATTGGCCTAACCTGCACAAAAGATAGTGGCATTTTAAGCACAAATTATGTTTAGCGCAAACTGAGTTTCCGCAATCCTTTGAGCTAGTTTAAAAACTTTGCGCTAGGTGCCGACCCCACCCACAAAAACTGGCCACGCCATGCCCCCAGGATGAAGTCATCACCATTGCGCTCGTTTGCGGGCCTTCGGGAAGGCTCCAAAAATTAAGCTGGTTCTTTTGGTTGCAAGGATACTAATTGGCACATTTTAGAAGCTTTTGAATGTTTTTTTTTTAATTTACTCAGAAACTGACGACTGTACCCCAAAATAACTAGCAAATGGTTCTGTATATTTTTTCAAAAGTCATTTAAAATCAGTTTACTCACAGGCAGCAGATTGACACTGATTAAAAATACTTATTTTTTGTGATAAACCCACTTTTAACTGTATTAATCATAGTGCACCAAGTTACCACTCTTAAATACATCAAGGAATATTTTTTAAAGCAATTTTTTTTAAATTACGTTTTACAACCCTGCCCGATTGCACTGGGTCGTGGCAGATTTTGAGTTCGGCGATATGCAAATAAGTTTGAATGGAAACGCAGGGAAAAAAACTTCTCAAAACGGGTGCAATTTGCGACCAGATTGCTGATTGCGGCCAAAGCGGAAACTTATTATCTTTAATAACAACAGAAAATGCTGGAAAAACTCAGCATGCCAAGCAACATCTGTGGAGAGAGAAATAGAGTCAACGTTTCGGGTCAAAACCCTTTGTCAAGACTGAAAAAGCACAGGAAATTAAACAGATTAAAAGGCCAGTTTGGGGGCAGGGAGAGAACAAAAGAGAAGTGAAGAGACATTAAGAGGTATTCAAAATGAGACGAGATGGTGATAGGACTAGTGGAGACAAAAGACGGCTCTAGATTAGGTGTGAAATGCACTGGCAGGATGGGAGACAGCTGCCATGTGGGAGAGAGAAAAAAAGGGGAGGAGGGCCAGAACAAAGGTGTGGATAAAAAATAAGTAAAAATGTAATGGGGGCCGTCAACAGGGCATGAATCACACCATCACCCAAATCTTAATCTATTCCTAATCCTCCTATTTCAGTATGAAAAACGATGGACATTTCATTATTTCTGCAGCAGAACTGTGACATGTATTTTATACAGCCTGGGAAAACTGGTGATGCTCATAATGATAATCCCACACAATTAGTATTGATGTGTTCCTGAAGCATTCACATCATTTCTTTTATTATTTTGTTATCTGCAGCAATAATTCAATATACTTTGAGATTTTTTTTAAAGTTCACTTTTAGGTTTAGGGGAGCAATGTCTGAGGAGATATGCACGTTGATACTTCAGTGTTATGCTCATCATCTTCAAATGACAGAAAACTCAGATAGTATTTCATTAGCAGTGGGAACTCCCACCAGGTTCTTTCCTTGAGCCATTTCACACATGTTCCAAATATTCAACGCAACACTGATCTCACTTGGCGACACTTCTCATCAAAAGAGGACAATTTAAAAACATCTCCATAGGTGTCATTACTGTAAAGCTTGACTAACTGAAGGGTTTTTTTTTTTTAAGCGAAAGCCCAGATTTTAACTTCTGTGCTGGCAGGGAGATGGGCCTCCTGGGCTTCATCTGCATGGTTCACATCAGTCTCCTGCCCAAAACCGGCAGGAAGTGCTAGCTGGCCGGCAGTCAGGAGTGGGATTTCGGGCAGCAGGAGGCCGCTCCCAGGGACCTGACTTGAGCCCCAGCAGTCAGGTAAGTAGTTAAGAAGGCAATCGGATGGGCAGCCTGGTCGGGGAGGGACAGGGAAGCCCAGGGCAGGGGAGGCCCAAAGTTTCTTTGTGGGGCCCGGAGGAGCACTCCTGCTCCTCTTGGCCCACATGGTAACAAAATCTTTTTATTAAATAACTTACCTCCCTGAGCCTGTTCTGGCCCCAGATCCACTTGTCGCCAAGTTGGCCTGGCGGGGAAGCCATGATGGCTTCTCCACGCAGGAACTGGATTAATATTACAGTCAGGCCCTGATGACAGGGACCCCGCTGCCTTCCGTTAGGTATCCTGCTTGCCTGCTAGAAACGGCAGATTAAAATTACATCCCACAGGAAGACAGCGTGTTCATGGGCTGTAAATTGCTGCCCCGATCTTAATACACTGGGTGGGCACGATCGGGCTAATGAAAATCATTACATATACACACATCAGACTAATTTTCTGATTCACAAGGCTGAATCTGAACACCCAAAAATGGATGAGTTGGGGTCGTGTCAGAGGTTAAAATGCAAATAATCTGGAACAGGAAACAAACCCGCCTACTTCCAGTTTTAATGGGGTGGGAGACTAATCCGTTCATGGGAAGCATTTTGGAAACTCAGCAGCTAAAAGCAGGCAAGAAGGACTGAATCCATGATGTAAGTGCCTTTACAGCACTGCTTGTGGGCCAGTTGGAGCAAGAGAGTGCTTCCTCCAGGAGCAACAGGCTTACTTGTAAATCCCCGCTCCCACCACCACATCCCCCGTCAGCGATCTGTCTGCTCCACCCCGACCACCATCGGACCCACCCCCGCCACCGCAATTGGGACCCACCCCCACCCCCAGCACTCCAGACCCCCCTGCAATCAAGACCCACCACCCCCACCCCGCAGTGATCCGGACCATCCCCCTACCCCCCACGATCTCCCCCTTTCCTTTATTTGGGAGGAGGCGGAAACATTTTGAAAGAAATTTATGGTAATTAGTGACGTAAGAAAACTACTTGGTCTAAGCTTGAAACAAAGCTTTAATCAACTGTTTTACAACACGGCGGTCTAGTTGTGTCCTTCACTAGTTCCTGTTAAGAATGCCCTACGCAAGCTGGGCCTGTGCCCGAGTATTTATACTCTCCCTGGACAGCGCCACCCGCAGGCCACTGAGTATTATTTCACAAGTCTTTCTTTCATGAATGACTGATTCATGTCAATTAGTATTTTAGCAATGGAAGTTCAAATGTTATTCTTCAAAGCAACTCCAGTCACTGATACAACAAATCAGTTGGAGAGTTCCCCCAATGTACTTACCTGCACTCATAGGCTTCAGCCTTGTGAAGCAGGCTTCCCACCCAAAAGGCCTCCAGCCTGTCAATCAGGCTGCCTGTGGGCAGAAACCCCACTTAAAGGAGCCTTGCAGTTAAATTCTGCAGGAATTTTGGGAAACATGTTCTTCTGGGTTTCCAGACCTCACAATAGCCTTCCTGCACAGAACTTGCCTCCAGGCTAAAATCCAGGCCACAATGTCAGTGGTGCTGGCATAAATCTGGCAAGTGGGACCTGGGAATTCATGTCAGAAAGCCTACAGCTCATTTATCATCTCATCTCAAAGTGCAAATTTCTGATCAGAAGAAATTTGTGTCTAACAGTGCTCTCACATGAAATGTGCAAAAGCCTCAAAATTATTTACTATTCTGCTACTTTATTCTAATTGATTTTTCTACTAGTGATCAATGAATGTGCCATTAGTGCTTTTTACCCTGGTGCATCTCCTTGGTGATAGTGTGGTTTGTGCATCTTAGAATCCACTGAGGTTACTGACCACTGGGTGCCAATGGGAGTCTCCATGTCTGATACTCCAGTGAGTGGCTGGTTCTGCCCGCTTTCTAGCACATCTTCTACAATTTCAAGTGGTGGGATGCTGGAGCGGGCTTTGTCGATGAGAGGGCAGCAGCCTCTTCTGTGCCTTCTCTAGACATGCCCCTGCTGCTGCTGTGCCTTCTCCAGACATGCCCCTGCTGCTGTGCCTTCTCCAGACATGCCCCTGCTGCTGTGCCTTCTCTAGACATGCCCCTGCTGCTGTGCCTTCTCCAGACATGCCCCTGCCTGCTGTGCCTTCTCCAGACATGCCCCTGCTGCCAGGTACTCCCTCTGCAGATGCACTAATCAGTGTGAGCGCAGATCTCTGGACAGCTAGGAGCTGTAGCATGCACCATGCCGAACTGCCGTTCTGTTTGAGCAATCATGCATGACTGCATAGATTGGGGTAGTGGGATTCCTTTGCAGTCACTGAACTCAGTTCTCTCGCATGCCTAACCATTGTGAAACCGTAACTAACTAAATGCTGAACTATCTGTCTATAGTTTATCCTTCAATCACCACCACCAATACAGATTAACTGGCCATTTATCTTATTGCTGTTTTTGGGACTTTTGCTGTGTGCAAACTGGATGCTGTATTTAACTAGATAACAATCAGAATGACACTTCAAAAAGTAATTCATTGGCTGTGAAGTGCTTTGAGATATTTTGAGGACATAAAAAGATGCTATATAACTGCTAAATCATTTCGTACTTCATCTATATGCAGTAGAAACACTAACCCCAACTCAACAGATGTTGGATCTGGTGTACCTCGTATTTTCTGATTTGTGCTCCCAGTGGATGAGGCTCCATGCTGGGAGCAAACATTTGTAGCATTTACTCTATAATGTACTAGCTGGAGTGCCCGGCGGTGGCTCCGAGGGTTTTTTGAGGGTATGTTGTTATGAAAAAAGTAGAGAGGGAGAGGAGGGGGAGAGAGAGAGAGGGGGGGGAGGAGAGAGAGAGGGTGGAGGAGGGGGAGAGAGAGGGGGGGGAGAAAGAGGGGGGGAGAAGAGAGGGGGGAGAAGAGAGGGGGAAGAGAGGGGGAATGAGAGGGGGTAGGGGGTGGAGGAGAGAGGGGGGAGGGGTGGAGGAGAGAGGGGGAGGGGTGGAGAAGAGAGGAGAGTGGGTGGAGGCGGAGGGGGTGGAGGAGAGAGGAGAAGAGAGAGGAGAGGGGGTGGAGGAAGAGAGGGAGAAGAGAGGAGAGAGGGGGTGGAGGAGAGGAGGGGGTGGAGGAGAGAGGGAGAAGAGAGGAGAGAGGGGGTGGAGGAGGAGAGATGAGAGAGGGGGGTGGAGGAGAGAGGGAGAAGACGAGGAGAGAGGGGGTGGAGGAGAGAGGGGAGAAGAGAGGAGAGAGGGGTGGGGGATGAGAGGGAGAAGAGAGGAGAGAGGGGTGGGGGGGAGGGGTGGGGGAGAGGGGGGTGGGGAGAGAGGGGGTGGAGGAGAGAGGGGGTGGAGGAGAGAGGGGGTGGAGGAGAGAGGGGGGGGAGGGAGGAGAGGGGGTGGAGGAGAGAGAGGGGGGAGGAGAGAGAGAGGGGGGGGAGGAAAGAGAGGGGGGGAGGAGAGAGAGGGGGGAGGAAGAGGGAAGAGAGGGGGGAGGAGATGAGAGGGGGGGAGGAGAGAGGGGGAGGAGGGAGGAGAGAGGGGAGGAGGAGAGAGAGGGAGGGAGGAGAGAGAGGAGGGGGGAGAGAGGAGGGGGAGGGGGTGGAGGAGGAGAGGTGGGGGGGGGGGGAGGAGAGACCAGCCTTGGCGAGCCAGAGGCCCCGTGCGTGGCGTAGTGGTCAGGCCCGGCAGCGAGTGACCCCAGCCTCCGTTCCACCCCGCCAGCCTTTAGGAAGATGGAGGCGATGGCTCCGCGGAATTCAGTACCGCCCCGCAGCCTTTACGAAGATGGCAGCAATCGCGGGCCGCTTGTTTGTAATCAGGGCCAGCGGGACGGGCGGTGCCTAGGTCAGGCGTGGCTGGCGAGGAAAGGCTGAGGCTTCGAGGCCTGCAGGCGGGGTAACCCTCTAAGGTTGCGGCGCCCGGCGGAGGCAGCGAGTCAAGAGCAAAAAAATAGGGTGAAAGCCAGGAAAATTAATGAGCTTAGAAAATATATTTACAAATTAATTTACTTTCTTTAAAAACAATTTAATTGTGTTACTTAATGCGGCGGGTGCCCGCGGTTCGGCATTAAAAAATGGGGGGCGAAGTTTAGGAATCATGATGGCGGCCACTCACCTCAGCTCAGAAGAATTAGGCCCGCCCACACACGCAATGAAACGCCCCCCGCGACGCACCGATTGGTCAACCATCACGTCACTCAACTGTAGGATTGGTCAACCATCACGTCACTCAATGCTATCCCCTGTAGGATGGCCCCGCCCACACACACAATGAACCCCCCCCCGCCATGATGCACCGATTGGTCAACCATCACATCACTCAACGCTATCCCCTGTACGATTGGTCAACCATCACGTCACTCAACGCTAATGAGCGGAGTAGTTGTCAGTTTTTTGAACGTTTTTTGTATACTGTCCGAACAATTTTTGTCTGACCAAAAAGTAAATAGGCCTATGACACTTCCATAATCATAAGCTTTCTTTTGATATAACATATGTGTAGGTACGCTCTATAACTTTTTGAGTGTATAGAGGACAGACAGACAGACAGGTCCTTTTATATATATAAAATAAAATAGCTGGGGGGGGGGCCCGGCGTTGCCAAGGCTTTTTTGTAAAACGGCAGTTTTACAGGGCCGCGCGGTTTACGGCCGGCCGCTGCCGCTCCCCCGCTCTGTGTCTCGGGCCGAGCGGGTTGTGAGGCCCCGGCCCGAGTGACCCCAGACTCACCTCCCGCTCCGGCGGGCCGGGAGCGGGATACTGTGCCGGAGGGCCGCACTGTGGGGGTTTGTTGTGCTGGTGCTGTCGCTGTCGGTGTTAAAAAAATGGCGGGGCGACGTTTCGGGAGGCTGCAGGATTAGGCCCAGCCCACACATGGAATGAAACGCCCCCCGTGATGCAAGAGAGAGAGAGAGACTGGGGGGAGAGGAGAGAGAGAGAGAGAGAGAGGGAAGGAGAGAGAGAGGGAAGGAGAGAGAGACAGAGAGAGGGAAGGAGAGAGAGACAGAGAGAGGGAAGGAGAGAGGGAGTGAGAGAGGGAAGGAGAGAGAGGGAAGGAGAGAGAGGAAGGAGAGAGAGACAGAGAGGGAAGGAGAGAGAGAGACTGGGGGGGGGAGAGAGAGAGAGACGGGGGAGAGAGAAAGAGTAGAGAGACTGTGAGAGACGGAGAGAGAAAGAGTAGAGAG